>NC_090324.1:184940046-184988021 GCF_040869045.1 Eurosta solidaginis
TAGTTAGTTTCGGCAAAATGTGCGTATATTCATTTGGGTTAAGTCTGCTGAACAGAATGTTATCTGGTAGACTTTATTGGCATTTTTCACAACCGTTCCACCCATTCCAGATATCTGGTGGAGAGACTCTTTTGTGGGTAGACCAAGAAGCTTTTGTATACGGGATGATACAAAAATGTTTTGTGAACCTTGGTCTATTAGGGCACGAATTTTTATGAAATTCGCCAGCATAGTATACTGATACTACTGCTTTTGGTAGTAGGGTAGTTCCGTGATTACTCGAAAAGAGTGTAGAAACCGGGTTTTTGTCCTGAGACTGTTGGGAGGAGGTGGCTCTTGCGGCGGCTTTCGATGTTGAGGGTCACTCGTCGTGTGTTCTCCTAGGGATGCCGACATGGGCATTTTGAGCTCTAGGGTTTGGTTGTGATTGTTGGAGTTTGGGCTGCAAATGCAGTAGCGAACGATGACGCTTTTGGCAATAAACGCACGTGAAACTACTTTTACATTCGTTCTTGGGGTGTGACGTTGACAAACAGTTTTCGCAATAACTATTTTCTCTCACAAATTTGATTCGGTCTGATACCGATAAATTCCTAAACCGGACGCAAGATTTGACTGCGTGGTGTTGATTACATAATCTACACGAAACCGTTTTATTGAACTCGTGTGATATGCATGGGTTCTATTATTGTTAGATTGGGCCGAGTTTTGATTCACAATTCGTGGTGTAAAACTCGAAAAATAGGGGTTTCGCCTTGCCATTGTTATGGATGACTTACTTGACAATGCTATTTTGGAACTTAAGGAACGATTTGATATAGACATAAAATTTATATGTAAATATGTAGACGATCTCTTGGCGATAATTAAACGTAACGACGCGAACATTATTCTAGATATTCTGAATAAATATCACAAAAAACTGCAATTTACAATGGAAATAGAAGCCAACTCCAAAATACCTTTTCTTGATGTCTGCATCCATAGGGAGAAACACAACCTTTTTCGTGACTGGTATTCAAAACCTACCTCTTCAGGACGCCTAATAACTACCTTTCCTCGCAGCCGACCAAATATAAGATTAATACAGCAAAAAATTTCATACATAAAATTTTGACCTTAAGCCACAAAACTTTTCATAATGCCAATATACAAAAAATTTATAATATTTTACGCAGCAACAATTATCCTAATAATTTAATACGAGAGCTAATAAACCAAGAAATCATGAAATCCAGCAACCAACCTAACATAAGAACAAATTTAGAAACGAAAGCAGCGTAAAAGTTTTACAGCGTCACATACATACCCAAGCTTACCGAAAATATTGATCACAGCATAATAAAAACAACTAACACAACACTTGCCTATAAGTCAAACCGCACTTTGTCAACGATATTTACAAGAACAAAGTGTCCTGTAGATCTCCATCAACAAAACAACGTTATTACGAAATTACTTGTAAAGGAAAACCAAACGAAGAATGCGGCAAAATATATATTGGCACAACAAAGCGTCCCTTAGGTGTTAGACTGGGCGAACATGAAGCGGATATAAGAAAACAAAAGAACAGTACAGCGTTATCACAACACATAATATCAAGTGGACACAACAGCTGACTTTACTAATGCGAAGATTATTGACAGGGAACGGAAAGAAACAACAAGATACACTTTAGAAAGCCTGAGAATCATGGAAAGAAGAGAAAAGACGATTAACAAGAAAGAAGATACAGACAATATAGCATCTGCTTACATTACGTGTTTAGGAAAATAGTTTTTAGTATTGACGAGATTACCATAGCGTTAAGTTGGTATTGATTTACTGTCCATAAATGTTCAATGTTTTTATGTTTTTCAAAAGTGTTGTATGTTCAAAGACAATAGTTTTAAATAATTTCAAAAGAGGAAAACCCCTCGGCAAGGTGCAATATTGTAAGTTGGTTTTTCATGTATTATTATCTGTTTTTAGTTGATTTTTCATACGGATTTATCAAACTCAATAGAATTGTATGTAATTTAACATTTTTGTATTTTGTTGTTTGTAACAGATTTAACAAATAAACACATACCCCTGATGATGCTAAAAAGTTATTAGCGAAACGTTGGGTTAGAAGAGTGGAATCATTAAATTTTATTTCGCACTTAAAAACAAAAACTTAGACCGGAAAAGCCTAATAATATACCTTCAAATTTTTTTTTATCAATTTTATTTATATAACATAAAAATGTAAGAAAATGATTTTTAAGTATTCTTTTCTTTATATATTATGGTAATCTAACGATTAAAATGACTTCGCTTTCGCTGTCCAGCAACTGCATTAGGCCGATATACATAATATATAAAGAAAAGAATACTTGAAAATCATTTTCTTACATTTTTTTGTTATATAAATAAAATTGATAAAAAAAAAAATTTTATTGTATGATTTTAATAATCGGGGATTGCCCATATTCCTTTTTCAAATGTATGAAAACATTTATTTGGAGCAATTTTTTAATTTTATAATTTATTTAATAATTTGGGAAAAATTTAAACAACGTGACATCAGGACGGACAAGGCGACAGCTGTTTCGATTATACCTTGTAAATCTCTTCAAAGCCTTTTCTCCCGGGAGTGGGAGTCGAACTCGCACTCCTACGATAGTTGAAATGGTTGTAAACGCATTCAGCTACGTCATGCCTGTTGTAAAGTTCTTCCCAATTGCCTTCTTTTGCATATTTTTAATCTTTTACACATTGCATACTTCGTATGCAATTATGTGTTAAAGCTATGCTTGGTACGGCGGTTTTCAAAGAAACTTTGGTTTTTGTTGCTGTTTTCGTTCTATTATATAGAACTACAACGAATTAACCAATTTTGTCTGTTTGTATGATTTTAATAATCGGGGATTGCCCATATTGCTTTTTCAAATGTATGAAAACATTTATTTGGAGCAATTTAGTAATTTTATAATTTATTTAATAATTTGGGAAAAATTTAAACAACGTGACATCAGGACGGACAAGGCGACAGCTGTTTCGATTATACCTTGTAAATCTCTTCAAAGCCTTTTCTCCCGGGAGTGGGAGTCGAACTCGCACTCCTACGATAGTTGAAATGGTTGTAAACGCATTCAACTACATCATGCATGTTGTAAAGTTCTTCCCAATTGCCTTCTTTTTGCATATTTTTAATCTTTTACACATTGCATACTTCGTATGCAATTATGTGTTAAAGCTATGCTTGGTACGGCGGTTTTCAAAGAAACTTTGGGTTTTTGTTGCTGTTTTCGTTCTATTTATAGAACTACAACGAATTAACCAATTTTGTCTGTTTGTATGATTTTTGTAATCGGGGATTGCCCATATTGCTTTTTCAAATGTATGAAAACATTTATTTGGAGCAATTTTTAATTTTATAATTTATTTAATAATTTGGGAAATATTTAAAACAACGTGACATCAGGACGGACAAGGCGACAGCTGTTTCGATTATACCTTGTAAATCTCTTCAAAGCCTTTTCTCCCGGAGTGGGAGTCGAACTCGCACTCCTACGATAGTTGAAATGGTTGTAAACGCATTCAGCTACGTCATGCCTGTTGTAAAGTTCTTCCCAATTGCCTTCTTTTTGCATATTTTTAATCCTTTACACATTGCATACTTCGTATGCAATTATGTGTTAAAGCTATGCTTGGTACGGCGGTTTTCAAAGAAACTTTGGTTTTTGTTGCTGTTTTCGTTCTATTATAGAACTACAACGTATTAACCAATTTTGTCTGTTTGTATGATTTTAATAATCGGGGATTGCCCATATTACTTTTTCAAATGTATGAAAACATTTATTTGGAGCAATTTTTTAATTTTATAATTTATTTAATGGTTGATTTTAAATCAATGTCGATTATGTTCGTTTAAGCAAGTTGGATCATTGAACACGATCATGTTTCCGAATGTAATCGAACGTTGTTGTGTTCGATTTTTGCAGTTCATTGGTATATACATATATTACATATATACGTATATATTTTTATAATTATGTAGATATTTAGCGCAACGAACTTTTTGGATATATAGAACCGGGCAGTGGATTTTCCGTTGGTACGGGAATGCAAATTTATTTGTTGAAAAATTTATATGGGTTTTTTGAAGGGACTATACCTGTTGGTAACAGTGAGTAAGCAAATGAAATATTTTGCCGTTTAGGCTTTTTGATGTGGGTTATATACCAGAGTCCGGTACTTTAGATCGGAGGGGTATATACATTTTGGGATTTTAGATTTGGGGTCCGTACGTTAGACGGAGGGAATATATATGGGAATATATTGGGTAACGAGAGTACTTACTCAGACATTTTTATGTAAACTGTGGGTGACTTGTTGGTTTTGTGTTGTCCTTTAGCTTTTGTTGTAATGTGCTCCTCGTTGATATGTTGTGTTATAATGTTGTGTGTCTTTGGTGTAATGGTGATGTTCTTTTGATGTGTGTGTTTTTTTTTCCAATTATTTTTTCCAACTTTAATTTTATTTAAAAATTGTAATTTTTCTCTTGTTTTTTCTTTCAAATAATTATATTTTTTATTTTTTTCAAATTATTATCTTTTTTTCTTCAAATGTAATTTTTCTTTATCTTAAAAATTGTCTCTGTTTCCATCAAACTTTTTTTCAGCACTTTATTCTTATATCTTTTGTTTTGCTTTTTTTTTTTGAAAATGTTCTTTTTCTCAAAATTACGTTTTTTTCTTCACAAAACCCTTTTTTTCTCCAATGTTTTTTTTCAATTATGGTTTCCAACCAAGATTTTTTTTTGTTGTTTTCAAATGTATAAATTTTTTCTCTCAAATTTTTTTGTAAAAAACGTTATTTAATTTATTAATGTAACCACAATAACATTAAATTTTTCTGTAATTTTTTTGTAAATAAAATTGTAATTGTGTTTTGTTTTGTCAAATAAAAATATATTTGTTTTCACCACCCTAATGTGTAGGTTTTATTTGAAGGTATTTTGATTTTTTTTGTAATACTTTTTGTTTGCACTTTTCTTTTTTCTCATTGTTAAATTTTTTCTCAATTTTTTTTGATTTCTAAATTGTTTCTTTTCTCTTTTGCATGTATAGTTGTATATTTTTTTAAGCACTTATCTATTCACATTTATTTTAAATAATTTTGGTTAAGCACTTTTAAGTTTCTTTTTTTTGTTTTTGTGTCCGTACCGACGCGCGTACTGTTGTTGTTTTTATGTAAAAATTTATTTTATGTAACTTAAATTTTTTTTTTGTCGCTGGTGCACTTTTTGGCACAAAATGACCATGTCTATATTTCTAAACTGCACTTTATTTAGTTATTTGTAAATATGTTTATAACTCACACACAATTACAAAGTTTTTAAAATATAAACAAAGTTATAAAGGAAAAATGAATTTAACTAAATATATGTAAAACTGCGCGACGACGGTAAATTAAAACAAGTGATAAAAAAAGGGCGGGCGATCGAAAATACCCCGATTTGCGGGAACGATCGATGCGTAGCGAACGGGCTGGTAGTTAATGATCAACTGAAAAATGAGAGTGTGCGCGGTAGCGATTTCAGACACAGCTGAGCTGCAATGATTGCGTTTGGCCGCACTGGCCGGGTGTTGCCAGACGGAGGGGACAGACTTAATCCGAAAATCGGATCATGTCTTCAACAACCTACATATTGTCGGTAGTGAAGTGAGGTGAGTTCCACGCACTAATGTACCATCGGCCTTTTAAGTGAGCGTATATAATTTTGTGCTTAATTATAGACGGTCACTCTAATGTCACTGTTATAAGTGTGCCGTGTTGTTTCATTTTACGTTGATTGACCCAGTCAACTTGCTTGGTGTTTCCAAATAAAATTTTTGAATTCAGTTGTAATTTGTCATAGTGGTAACTTGATATGATAAGTTTATTTGTTTTCTTTTTATTTTTATTCGATTGCATTTGCTTTACATACAGTGCCCGTTATGCTGATTTTCGCTTTTTTCATAATATGCTGACTTTTGCTATTTTTTTTTATACCTTTCATGAAAATGAAATGGTATATTAATTTCGTCACGAAACCCAAAATTGTAAGTCCTTAAAGGAAAATAGATAGACCCACCATTAAGTATACCGAAATAATCAGGCTGAAGAGCTGAGTTGATTTTGCCATGTCCGTCTGTCCGTCTGTCCGTATGTCCTTCTGTCTGTTTGTATGCAAACTAGTCCCTCAATTTTTGAGATATCTTGATAAAATTTGGTGAGCGGGTGTATTTGGGTGTCCGATTAGACGTTTGTCGGAACCGGCCGGATTGGACCACTATAGTATATATATTCCATACAACAGATTTTTCAGAAAAAGAGGATTTTTGTAATATCTTACTCAATTTAACAGATTGAAGCTTCAAACTTCACCATATACTTTCGTATATTTCACATATTGTTGCCTGAAAAAATTGATGAGATCGGTCGTATATATAGTATATATCCCCCACAACCGATTGTTCAGATAAGAAACTTTTCGTAATTACTGCCCTATTTTAAGAGCTAGAGGCTTCAAATTTCAACGAATGCTTACATACATAGCATATATTGTTGTCTGAAAAAATCATACAGATCGGATGGTATATATATGGTGTATATATAGTATATATATATATATTTTCGCAATTTTAGCCCCATTTTAACAGCTAGAACCTTCAAATTTTACCGAATGCTTACGTATATGGCATATATTGTTGTCTGAAAAAATCATAGAGATTGGTTGCATATATAGTATATATCTCATACAACCGATTGTTCAGATAAGAAACTTTTCGCAATTTCTACCCCATTTTAACAGCTATAAGCTTCAAATTTCACCAATTGCTTACGTATATAGTATATATTGTTGTGTCAGAAAATCATAGAGATCGGTGATATATATAATATATATATGATGGTATATATATTTAGTATATATATATTTTTTTTTTGCGATTTCGGCCCCATTTTAACAGCTAGAAACTTCAAATTTCACCAAATTCTTACGTGTATAGCATATATTGATGTCTAAAAAAATCATACAGATCGGTGGTATATATAGTATATATATGGTGTATATATAGTATATATATATAGTATATATATATTTTTTCGCAATTTTAGCCCCATTTTAACAGCTAGAACCTTCAAATTTTACCGAATGCTTACGTATATTGCATATATTGTTGTCTGAAAAAATCATAGAGATTGGTTGCATATATAGTATATATCTCATACAACCGATTGTTCAGATAACAAACTTTGCGCACTTTCTGCCCCGTTTTAACAGCTAGAAGCTTCAAATTTCACCAAATGCTTACGTATATAGATCGGTGGAATATATAGTATATATCTCATACAACCGATTGTTCAGATAAGAAATTTTCCGCAATTTCTGCCACATTTTAACAGCAAGAAGCTTCAAATTTCACCAAATGCTTACGTGTATAGCATATATTGTTGCCTGAAAAAATCATAGAGATCGGTGGTACATATATTATATACCCCATATAAACTGTATTTTTTGCCCCTTTTTTACGGCTAGAAGCTTCAAAATTCATAAAATTTCATCAAATAGTTACGCTTACGTCATAAATTGTTGAAATACGTGATTCATAGTCATAGCTTTTACACGCAAAGTACCTACCTATTTTTATACCTTTCATGAAAATGAAACGGTATATTAATTGTAAGTCCTTAAAGGAAAAAAAAAGACCCACCCATAAGTATACCGAAATAATCTGGTTGAAGAGCTGAGTTGATTTAGCCATGTCCGTCTGTCCGTCTGTCTGTTTGTATGCAAACTAGTCCCTCAATTTTTGAGATATCTTGATAAAATTTGGTGAGCGGGTGTATTTGGGTGTCCGATTAGACATTTGCCGGAACCGGCCGGATCGGACCACTATAGCATATATCCTCCATACAACCGATTTTTCATAAAAAGAGGATTTTTGTAATATCTTACTCAATTCGTAATTACTGCCTTATTTTAAGAGCTAGAGGCTTCAAATTCCAACGAATGCTAACGTATATAGCATATATTGTTGTCTGAAAAAATCATACAGAGCGGTGGTATATATAGTATATATATGGTGATATATATAGCATATATATATAGTATATATATATATTTTCGCAATTTTAGCCCCATTTTAACAGCTAGAAGCTTCAAATTTCACCGAATATTTACGTATATGGCATATATTGTTGTATGAAAAAATCATAGAGATCGGTTGTATATATAGTATATATCTCATACAACCGATTGTTCAGATAAGAAACTTTTCGCAATTTCTACCCCATTTTAACAGCTATAAGCTTCAAATTTCACCGAATACTTACGTATATAGTGTTGTGTCAAAAAATCATAGAGATCGGTGATATATATAATATATATATGATGGTATATATAGTATATATATTTAGTATATATATATTTTTTTTGCGATTTCGGCCCCATTTGAACAGCTAGAAGCTTCAAATTTCACCAAGTGCTTACGTGTATGGCATATATTGATGTCTGAAAAAATCATACAGATCGGTGGTATATATAGTATATATATGGTGTATATATAGTATATATATATAGTAAATATATATATTTTTGAAATTTCAGCCCCATTTTAACAGCTAGAAGCTTCAAATTTTACCGAATGCTTACGTATATGGCATATATTGTTGTCTGAAAAAATCATAGAGATCGGTGGCATACATAGTATATATCTCATACAACCGATTGTTCAGATAAGAAACTTTGCGCAATTTCTGCCCCGTTTTAACAGCTATAAGCTTCAAATTTCACCAAATGCTTACGTATATAGCATATATTGTTGTCTGAAAAAAGCATAGAGATCGGTGACATATATATTATATACCCAATATAAACTATATTTTTTTGCCCCTTTTTTACGGCTAGAAGCTTCAAAATTCATAATATGTCATCAAATAGTTACGTTTACGTCATATATTGTTGAAATACGTGATTCGTAGTCATAGATTTTACACGCAGACCATAAAAAACCTGAAAATTTGCATCCTCACACAAAGTACCTACCTATTTTTTATTTTATATTTATCTTAAAAATCGTTTAGGTATGTTCAAATTTCACCAAATGTTTACGTGTATAGCATATATTGTTGTCTGAAAAAATCATAGAGATCGGTGGTATATATAGTATATATCTCATACAACCGATTGTTCAGATAAGAAACTTTGCGCAATTTCTGCCCCATTTTAACAGCTAGAAGCTTCAAATTTCACCAAATGCTTACGTATATAGCATATATTGTTGTCTGAAAAAATCATAGAGATCGGTGGTACATATATTATATACCCCATATAAACTGTATTTTTTTGCCCCTTTTTTACGGCTAGAAGCTTCAAAATTCATAAAATTTCATCAAATAGTTACGTTTACGTCATATATTGTTGAAATACGTGATTCGTAGTCATAGTTTTTATACGCAGACCACCAAAAACCTGAAATTTTGCATCCTCACACAAAGTACCTACCTATTTTTATAACTTTCATGAAAATGAAATGGTATATTAATTTCGTCACGAAACCCAAAATTGTAAGTCCTTAAAGGAAAATAGATAGACCCACCATTAAGTATACCGAAATAATCAGGTTGAAGAGCTGAGTTGATTTAGACATGTCCGTCTGTCCGTCTACCAATTTTTGAGATATCTTGATAAAATTTGGTGAGCGGGTGTATTTGGGTGTCCGATTAGACATTTTTCGAAACCGGCCGGATCGGACCACTATAGCATATATCCTCCATACAACCGATTTTTCAGAAAAAGAGGTTTTTTGTAATATCTTACTCAATTTAACAGATTGAAGCTTCACACTTCACCATATACTTTCGTATATTGCACATATTGTTGCCTGAAAAAATTGAGGACGTATATAGCATATATTGTTGTCTGAAAAAATCATACAGATCGGTGATATATATAGTATATATATGGTGGTATATATATATAGTATATATATATATTTTCACAATTTTAGCCCCATTTTAACAGCTAGATGCTTCAAATTTCACCGAATGCTTACGTATATAGCATATATTGTTGTCTGAAAAAATCATAGAGATCGATTGTATATATATCTCATACAACCGATTGTTCAGATAAGAAACTTTTCGCAATTTCTACCCCATTTTAGCAGCTATAAGCTTCAAATTTCACCGATTGCTTACGTATATAGTATATATTGTTGTGTCAAAAAATCATAGAGATCGGTGATATATATAATATATATATGATGGTATATATAGTATATATATTTAGTATATATATATTTTTTTACGATTTCGGCCCCATTTTAACAGATAGTAGCTTCAAATTTCACCAAATGCTTACGTGTATAGCATATATTGATGTCTGATAAAATCATTGAGATCGGTGGTATACATATTATATATCTCATACAACCGATTGTTCAGATAAGAAACTTTGCCCCGTTTTAACAGCTAGAAGCTTCAAATTTCACCAAATGCTTACGTATATAGCATATATTGTTGTCTGAAAAAATCATAGAGATCGGTTATATATATAGTATATATCTCATACAACCGGTTGTTCAGATAAGAAACTTTGCGCAATTTCTGCCCCATTTTAACAGCTAGAAACTTAAAATTTCACCAAATGCTTACGTATGTAGCATATATTGTTGTCTGAAAAAATAATAGATATCGATGGTACATATATTACCCCATATAAACTGTATTTTTTTGCCCCTTTTTTACGGCTAGAAGCTTCAAAATTCATAAAATTTCATCAAATAGTTACCTTTACGTCATATATTGTTGAAATACGTGATTCGTAGTCACAGTTTTTACACGCAGACCACAAAAAAACTGAAAATTTGCATCCCCACATAAAGTACCTACCTATTTTTATACCTTTCATGAAAATGAAATGGTATATTAATCTCGTCACGAAACCCAAAATTGTAAGTCCTTAAAGGAAAATAGATAGACCCACCATTAAGTATACCGAAATAATCAGGTTGAAGATCTGAGTTGATTTAGACATGTCCGTCTGTCGTCTGTCTGTTTGTATGTAAACTAGTCCCTCAATTTTTGAGATATCTTGATAAAAACAACCAACCGATTGTTCAGATAAGAAACCTTTCGTAATTACTGTCCCATTTTAAGAGCTAGAGGCTTCAAATTTCAACGAATGCTTACGTATATAGCATATATTGTTGTCTGAAAAAATCATACAGATCGGATGGTATATATATGGTGTATATATAGTATATATATATATTTTCGCAATTTTAGCCCCATTTTAACAGCTAGAAGCTTCAAATTTCACCAAATGCTTACGTGTATAGCATATATTGATGTCTGAAAAAATCATACAGATCGGTGGTATATATAGTATATATATGGTGTATATATAGTATATATATATAGTATATATATATTTTTTCGCAATTTTAGCCCCATTTTAACAGCTAGAAGCTTCAAATTTTACCGAATGCTTACGTATATGTCATATATTGTTGTCTGAAAAAATCATAGAGATCGGTGCCATACATAGTATATATCTCATACAACCGATTGTTCATATAAGAAACTTTGCGCAATTTCTGCCACGTTTTAACAGCTAGAAGCTTCAAATTTCACCAAATGCTTACGTATATAGATCGGTGGAATATATAGTATATATCCCATACAACCGATTGTTCAGATAAGAAATTTTGCGCAATTTCTGCCACATTTTAACAGCAAGAAGCTTCAAATTTCACCAAATGCTTACGTGTATAGCATATATTGTTGTCTGAAAAAATCATAGAGATCGGTGGTACATATATTATATACCCCATATAAACTGTATTTTTTGCCCCTTTTTTACGGCTAGAAGCTTCAAAATTCATAAAATTTCATCAAATAGTTACGTTTACGGCATAAATTGTTGAAATACGTGATTCATAGTCATATTTTTTACACGCAAAGTACCTACCTATTTTTATACCTTTCATGAAAATGAAACGGTATATTAATTGTTAGTCCTTAAGGGAAAAAAATAGACCCACCATTAAGTATACCGAAATAATCTGGTTGAAGAGCTGAGTTGATTTAGCCATGTCCGTCTGTCCGTCTGTCTGTTTGTATGAAAACTAGTCCCTCAATTTTTGAGATATCTTGATAAAATTTGGTGAGCGGGTGTATTTGGGTGTCCGATTAGACATTTGCCGGAACCGGCCGGATCGGACCACTATAGCATATATCCTCCATACAACCGATTTTTCAGAAAAAGAGGATTTTTGTAATATCTTACTCAATTTAACAGATTGAAGCTTCAAACTTCACCATATACTTTCGTATATTGCACGTATTGTTGCCTGAAAAAATTGATGAGATCGGTCGTATATATAGTATACATCCCCCACAACCGATTGTTCAGATAAGAAACTTTTCGTAATTACTGCCCCATTTTAAGAGCTAGAGGCTTCAAATTCCAAGGAATGCTAACGTATATAGCATATATTGTTGTCTGAAGAAATCATACAGATCGGTAGTATATATAGTATATATATGGTGGTATATATAATATATATAGTATATATATATATTTTCGCAATTTTAGCCCCATTTTAACAGCAAGAAGCTTCAAATTTCACCGAATATTTACGTATATGGCATATATTGTTGTCTGAAAAAATCATAGAGATCGATGGCATACATAGTATATATCTCATACAACCGATTGTTCAGATAAGAAACTTTTCGCAATTTCTACCCCATTTTAACAGCTATAAGCTTCAAATTTCACCGAATGCTTACGTATATAGTATATAGTGTTGTGTCAAAAAATCATAGAGATCGGTGATATATATAATATATATATGATGGTATATATAGTATATATATTAAGTATATATATATTTTTTTTGCGATTTCGGCCCCATTTGAACAGCTAGAAGCTTCAAATTTCACCAAGTGCTTACGTGTATAGCATATATTGATGTCTGAAAAAATCATACAGATCGGTGGTATATATAGTATATATATGGTGTATATATAGTATATATATATAGTATATATATATATTTTTGAAATTTTAGCCCCATTTTAACAGCTAGAAGCTTCAAATTTTACCGAATGCTTACGTATATGGCATATATTGTTGTCTGAAAAAATCATAGAGATCGATGGCATACATAGTATATATCTCATACAACCGATTGTTCAGATAAGAAACTTTGCGCAATTTCTGCCCCGTTTTAACAGCTAGAAGCTTCAAATTTCACCAAATGCTTACGTATATAGCATATATTGTTGTCTGAAAAAAGCATAGAGATCGGTGGCATATATATTATATACCCCATATAAACTGTACTTTTTTGCCCCTTTTTTACGGCTAGAAGCTTCAAAATTCATAAAATGTCATCAAATAGTTACGTTTACGTCATATATTGTTGAAATACGTGATTCGTAGTCATAGATTTTACACGCAGACCATAAAAAACCTGAAACTTTGCATCCTCACACAAAGTACCTACCTATTTTTTATTTTATATTTATCTTAAAAATCGTTTAGGTATGTTCAAATTTCACCAAATGTTTACGTGTATAGCATATATTGTTGTCTGAAAAAATCATAGAGATCGGTGGTGTATATAGTATATATCTCATACAACCGATTGTTCAGATAAGAAACTTTGCGCAATTTCTGCCCCATTTTAACAGCTAGAAGCTTCAAATTTCACCAAATGCTTACGTATATAGCATATATTGTTGTCTGAAAAAATCATAGAGATCGGTGGTACATATATTATATACCCCATATAAACTGTATTTTTTTGCCCCTTTTTTACGGCTAGAAGCTTCAAAATTCATAAAATTTCATCAAATAGTTACGTTTACGTCATATATTGTTGAAATACGTGATTCGTAGTCATAGTTTTTATACGCAGACCACAAAAAATCTGGAACTTTGCATCCTCACACAAAGTACCTACCTATTTTTTATACCTTTCATGAAAATGAAATGGTATATTAATTTCGTCACGAAACCCAAAATTGTAAGTCCTTAAAGGAAAATAGATAGACCCACCATTAAGTATACCGAAATAATCAGGTTGAAGAGCTGAGTTGATTTAGCCATGTCCGTCTGTCCGTCTATCAATTTTTGAGATATCCTGATAAAATTTGGTGAGCGGGTGTATTTGGGTGCCGATTAGACATTTGTCGAAACCGGCCGGATCGGACCACTATAGCATATATCCTCCATACAACCGATTTTTCAGAAAAAGAGGATTTTTGTAATATCTTACTCAATTTAACAGATTGAAGCTTAACACTTCACCATATACTTTCGTATATTGCACATATTGTTGCCTGAAAAAATTGATGACGTATATAGCATATATTGTTGTCTGAAAAAATCATACAGATCGGTGGTATATATAGTATATATATGGTGGTATATATATATAGTATATATATATATTTTCGCAATTTTAGCCCCATTTTAACAGCTAGATGCTTCAAATTTCACCGAATGTTTACGTATATAGCATATATTGTTGTCTGAAAAAATCATAGAGATCGATTGTATATGTAGTATATATCTCATACAACCGATTGTTCAGATAAGAAACTTTTCGCAATTTCTACCCCATTTTAACAGCTATAAGCTTCAAATTTCACTGATTGCTTACGTATATAGTATATATTGTTGTGTCAAAAAATCATAGAGATCGGTGATATATATAATATATATATGATGGTATATATAGTATATATATTTAGTATATATATATTTTTTTTGCGATTTCGGCCCCATTTTAACAGCTAGTAGCTTCAAATTTCACCAAATGCTTACGTGTATAGCATATATTGATGTCTGAAAAAATCATTGAGATCGGTGGTATACATAGTATATATCTCATACAACCGATTGTTCAGATAAGAAACTTTGCCCCGTTTTAACAGTTAGAAGCTTCATATTTCACCAAATGCTTACGTATGTAGCATAAATTGTTGTCTGAAAAAATCATAGAGATCGGTGGTACATATATTACCCCATATAAGCTGTATTTTTTTGCCCCTTTTTTACGGCTAGAAGCTTCAAAATTCATAAAATTTCATCAAATAGTTACCTTTACGTCAAATATTGTTGAAATACGTGATTCGTAGTCACAGTTTTTACACGCAGACCACAAAAAACCTGAAAATTTGCATCTCCACATAAAGTACCTACCTATTTTTATACCTTTCATGAAAATGAAATAGTATATTAATCTCGTCACGAAACCCAAAATTGTAAGTCCTTAAAGGAAAATAGATAGACCCACCATTAAGTATACCGAAATAATCAGGTTGAAGATCTGAGTTGATTTAGACATGGCCGTCTGTCGTCTGTCTGTTTGTATGTAAACTAGTCCCTCAATTTTTGAGATATCTTGATAAAATTTGGTGAGCGGGTGTATTTGGGTGTCCGATTAGACATTTGTCGGAAGCGGCCGGATCGGACCACTATAGCATATATCCTTCATACAACCGATTTTTCAGAAAAAGAGAATTTTTGTAATATCTTACTCAATTTAACAGATTGAAGCTTCAAACTTCACCATATACTTTCGTATATTGCACATATTGTTGCCTGAAAAAATTGATGAGATCGGTCGTATATATAGTATATATCCCCCACAACCAACCGATTGTTCAGATAAGAAACCTTTCGTAATTACTGTCCCATTTTAAGAGCTAGAGGCTTCAAATTTAAACGAATGCTTACGTATATAGCATATATTGTTGTCTGAAAAAATCATACAGATCGGTGGTATATATAGTATATATATGGTGGTTTATATAGTAAATATATATAGTATATATATATATATTTTCGCAATTTTAGCCCCATTTTAACAGCTAGAAGCTTCAAATTTCACCGAATGCTTACGTATATGGCATATATTGTTGTCTGAAAAATCATAGAGATCGGTTGTATATATAGTATATATCTCATACACCCGATTGTTCAGATAAGAAACTTTTCGTAATTTCTACCCCATTTTAACAGCTATAAGCTTCAAATTTCACCGATTGGTTACGTATATAGTATATATTGTTGTGTCAAAAAATCATAGAGATCGGTGATACATATTATATATATATGATGGTATATATATTTAGTATATATATATTTTTTTTTTTGCGATTTCGGCCCCATTTTAACAGCTAGAAGCTTCAAATTTCACCAACTGCTTACGTGTATAGCATATATTGATGTCTGAAAAAATCTTTGAGATCGGTGATATACATAGTATATACCTAATACAACCGATTGTTCAGATAAGAAACTTTGCGCAATTTCTGCCCAATTTTAACAGTCAGAAGCTTCACATTTCACCAAATGCTTACGTATATAGCATATATTGTTGTCTGAAAAAATCATAGAGATCGGTGGTATATATAGTATATATCTCATACAACCGATTGTTCAGATAAGAAACTTTGCGCAATTTCTGCCCCATTTTAACAGCTATAAGCTTGAAATTTCACCAAATGCTTACGTATATAGCATATATTGTTGTCTGAAAAAATCATAGAGATCGGAGGTACATATATTATATACCCCATATTAACTGTATTTTTTGCCACTTTTTTACGGCTAGAAGCTTCAAAATTCATAAAATTTCATCAAATAGTTACGTTTACGTCATATATTGTTGAAATACGTGATTCATAGTCATAGTTTTTACACGCAGACCACAAAAAACCTGAAACTTTGCATCCTCACACAAAGTACCTACTTATTTTTATACCTTTCATGAAAATGAAATGGTATATTAATTTCGTCACGAAACCCAAAATTGTAAGTCCTTAAAGGAAAATAGATAGACCCACCATTAAGTATACCGAAATAATCAGGTTGAAGAGCCGAGTTGATTTAGCCATGTCCGTCTGTCCGTCTGTCTGTTTGTATGCAAACTAGTCCCTCAATTTTTGAGATATCTTGATAAAATTTGGTGAGCGGGTGTATTTGGGTGTCCGATTAGACATTTGACCGATTTTTCAGAAAAAGAGGATTTTTGTAATATCTTACTCAATTTAACAGATTGAAGCTTCAAACTTTATCATATACTTTCGTATATTGCACATATTATTGCCTGAAAAAATTGATGAGATCGGTCGTATATATAGTATATATCCCCCACAACCGATTGTTCAGATAATAAACTTTTCGTAATTACTGCCCCATTTTAAGAGCTAGAGGCTTAAATTTCAACGAATGCTTACGTATATAGCATATATTGTTGTCTGAAAAAATCATACAGATCGGTAGTATATATAGTATATATAGTATATACATATATTTTCGCAATTTTAGACTCATTTTAACAGCTAGAAACTTCAAATTTCACCGAATGCTTACGCATATGGCATATATTGTTGTCTGAAAAAATCATAGAGATCGGTCGTATATATAGTATATATCCACCACAACCGATTGTTCAGATAAGAAACTTTTCGTAATTACTGCCCCATTTTAAGAGCTAGAGGCTTCAAATTTCAACGAATGCTTACGTATATAGCATATATTGTTGTCTGAAAAAATCATACAGATCGGTGGTATATATAGTATATATATGGTGGTATATATAGTATATATATGTGGGAGCCTTAAAGTAATTAAGACATTTTACAACACTGTATGTCATAAAGCGACTGCAGGCGGACAACGGACTAACTGCAGAAACATGAATAAATAAGATAAAATGCAAACAAGCAACAAAGGGATAACGGAACTTTTAAAATAGCGAATAGACAAATTTCAAAGTCATAGTTTTGCGCTTGAGGACAGTTCATATGAAGTTGAGTAGTGAATCGGACGCGCCACGGCAAGTAAAAATAACTTCTTTTTTGTATATGCCGAAGCATAAGTGCAAAGTAAAAATGTTTAACTAAATAAATAAATTTGAACTAAAACATGTGTAAATGTGAACTAAACGTGTCTATGTAACCTAAAATAGTAGCGTACAACGCAAAATAATACGAACTTGAAATGTTAATTGTAAAACCGAAATAAATAAAATACAAACAATTTGACGTAATTTTAAAGAAAAGTGCGTGTTAGTACCTTTTGAACCCCACAAATGGTGTCAGAAGTGCAGAAATTTCTTTTAATAAAAATTTTTATTTCATGCGCCGTCCGATTATTTGTGCTAAAGCCGTTAAGCCACACACGTACATACAAAAAAAAAATCTTGTCACAGATCGTTGTGAAAAATTCAGTGCTAGAAATGCAGCAATATCTGCATAAAACTGTACCAGAAATTCATATCGGGTTTAATTGAAGTCATACGATAGAACAGTTATACATTGGGGTGCCTATATGCAAAACCCTATCGTTGAAAAGCCGTTATGCTCATCGCTCATAT
Organism: Eurosta solidaginis; assembly: GCF_040869045.1. Lineage (NCBI taxonomy): Eukaryota > Metazoa > Arthropoda > Insecta > Diptera > Tephritidae > Eurosta > Eurosta solidaginis. The sequence goes on from NC_090324.1 coordinate 184,958,463, forward strand.
TTTGCGTGAAAAAGAAATAATAAATTTTGTCGCTTTGCGGCGTCCGTTTAATGAACAACGGAACACGAACGTTGATGTGTTATTGTACTGTTGTTGGTGACCAAGTCGAGTAGCCAAGCAGTAAAACTTAAATGTTGTTGTTGTGGGCGACTAAGTAAAAGCCCCACCGTTGATGTGTTACTGTACTGTTGTTTGTGAACAAGTCGAGTAGCCAAGCAGTAAAACTTAAATGTTGTTGTTGTGGGCGACTAAGTAAAAGCCCAACCGTTGATGTGTTACTGTACTGACATGGGCGAATAAGTGATAATATTTGGCGAACCTATGTTGCAGTTGATGGAAGAAACTTTACACCTACTAAGTTGCAGTTGTTGATACGAGCCGATGCCGCACTTACAAATGAGAAAGCTGAACACTGTCGAGACAAACTAACGATAAGTATAAGTTTATATACTAACTCGATTGTATTGTAGAATTGCTTTTAGTACTAATTTTTGCGAAAAATAAGAATATCCATTTCAATACATTATAACAAGGTAGATACCAAAAAAAAAAAAGTTATAAAGCTTACCGTGGCACAATGGATAGAGATGAAATATTAGGGTTGACCGTAAGTAATTTGAAAAGCAAACTCACTTAACTAGGGCTTTCCACAAGTGGTCGTAAGGTAGTCCTTCAAGACAGACTACGAAGTCTTCGAGAATGCTTCCTCTGTACACTCCGTTGCCGTTGGGGTGCGTGAAATAACTAGAACACCCTTCACACTTCGTGACATCGAAGATTCTTTGTCTTGTTTTTCAGGTTCAGGCCAAGCATCAATAGAAAAGTGGTTAGAAATTTTTGAGGAGAACGCTGCAGCAGTGCAGTGGAATGAATTGCAAAAATTTATTTATGCAAAACAATTGCTAAAAGGTGGTGCTAAGATGTTTGTTCAGTGCCAAAAAGGTATAAAAGACTGGGACTCTTTGAAAAAATCGTTAAAAGAAGAATTTGGTTCAGCAGTATCTGCGAATGAAGTGCATCGTATGTTGCGCAATAGGCGAAAACAGTATAACGAAGATTACAAAGAGTACTTGTACAACCTCATGGAAATAGGGAAAATGATTGATTTAGATGATGTTAGCATAATCGAATATTTTATAGATGGCTTGCCAGATACGAGGTCCAACAAGGCAAATCTCTACCTGGCAAGAAACATAAACAAGTTAAAAGAACAAATAAGAGTTTACGAGAAAATCCGGGGAGGTAGCCGAGCAGCTGCAGTTAAATCAAGCGAACAATCTGGGAAGTTACCAAAACAAGCGCAACACCAACAAGATAAACGCTGTTTTCGGTGCGGTGAAACAAACCACATTTTGCGTAATTGTCCCCAGGCTACAGTCACGGTCAACTGGGTCATATAGCGTCGAATTGTAAAAACCCCAAAAAGGAGTTGAAGGCAGAATCGCTTAATGCAACCATGATGAGTACAAAAAGCAGAACCGTATCACGGGGCGGACTTATTTTTAAAGACATTAAAATTCGGAGCTTCGTACATTCAGCACTCATAGATACAGGATGTGATTTATGCTTGATTAGATATGACGTGTTGGCATCATTAGGCGAATTCGAGTTAACCAACGAAAAGCATCAACTATTCGGAATAGCCGATAGTGCCTTGATAACTTTAGGTGGGTTTAAGACCGAAGTAGAGTTTGATGACTCCGCAGTTGTTATTAACTTTCATGTTGTTCGCGAGAGAGTTTCCAGATTCGGTGTTATTATTGGCAATGACGTTTTGAAATGGGTGGACATAGTAATAAAGAATGATGAAGTGCAATTTAGAAAACGGGGAACTGTGTCCGCGAGCTGTGAGCCAATAACAATAGAAAGAAGTAGTGCAGTTGCTGGTGCATAGTCAGCCGTTGATAGCAAATTAGCTACGGACACTAAGTCAGTTGTTGGTAGAAAAGAAGAGACGTTCGAACTTTTTAATGAATTTGGAAATATATGCACGGCGGAAAGCCAAGAAAGAGAGAAAGAGTTAGATCTGGCGCACTTAGATGCACTCCAAGAGGCAAAAATTAGGTCTTTAGTTAAAAGTTATGTACCCGTGAGAAGTAAAATGTCTCCAGTAGAAATGAAGATCATTTTAACCGATGAAAAGCCAGTATATCAAAGGCCACGGAGACTTTCATATGAAGATAGGTGTTGGGTAGACGCCGAAATTGCGAAGTGGCTGGAAGAAGGCATCATCCAATCCAGCTCTTTGGAATATGCGTCACCTGTGGTTTTGGTATCGAAAAAAGACGGAAGTAAAAGACTTTGTTGCGATTACCGCCAGTTAAACGAAAAAATCTATAGAGACAATTTCCCTATGCCGTTAATTGACGACGTTTTAGAAAGATTTCAAGGCGCCAAAGTCTTCACGATGCTCGACCTGTCAAATGGGTTCTTCCACGTGCCTATAGGGAAAGATTCCAGAAAATATACGTCGTTCGTGACCCATAGTGGTCAATACGAGTTCCTCTATGTCCCATTCGGAATTTCCAACTCACCCGCAGTCTTTTCACGGTACATAACGGCAGTATTACGCCCTCTAATACAATCAGGAGTGGTAGTCGTATACATGGATGACTTGATTATTCCGGCGAAAGACGAAATGGAAGGCATGAAGAGCTTGGAACTCGTTTTGGAAGTTGCATCCGCAAGTGGTTTGAAGATAAAATGGGAAAAATGTCAGTTCTTGAAGAAAAAAGTTGAGTTCTTAGGTTATGTGATAGAAAATAGCACAATTAAGCCATGTTTAGCAAAGACAAAGGCAGTAGAGGGTTTTCCGGTACCAACTTCAAAGAAAAGTCTTCAGCGCTTTTTAGGGTTAACGTCGTATTTCAGAAGGTTTATTGAAGGTTACGCGATTATAGCAAAGCCGCTATCTGAGCTTCTCCGCCAAGACAATAGGTTTCAGATGGGAGACGAGGAGCTAGCCGCATTCCAGCAACTTAAAGTAGCTTTGGTTACGGCCCCGGTTTTAGCTTTATATAACCCTAAAGCAGTCACTGAGGTCCACACAGATGCAAGTATGTACGGCTATGGCGCGGTTTTATTGCAAAGAGACGTCGACGATAGAGAATTTCATCCTGTGCAATATATGAGCAGGAAAACTAAACCATTTGAGGAAACACTCCACTCGTATGAGTTGGAAGTTTTAGCAATAATTGAGGCACTAAAAAAATGGAGGGTTTACCTGATAGGCATCAAATTTAAAATCGTAACCGACTGCAATGCATTCACGATGACGTTAAAAAAGCGTGATGTACCGTTAAGAGTTTCACGCTGGGCTTTGTATTTGCAGGATTTTGATTACACAATCGAACACCGTAGCGGAACAAAAATGAGACATGTAGACGCGCTCAGTAGAATGTCGTGCTTGCTATTGGAGGATACATTAAGTCATCGGTTGAAGTTAGCTCAGATGGACGATGATTGGATTAAGGCAGTTAGGAAAGTACTAGAAACAGGTCCTTACGAAGATTATTACCTATACAATGACATTTTATTCAAAGATCCAGTTAAGACGTTAGTGGTTATCCCATCTCAGATGGAGGACGAAATTATACGAACCGCGCATAACCAGGGACATTTTTCTAACAAAAAAACTCAAGAAGCAATCGAGAAAAAGTATTACATGCCACAGTTGTCAAAGAAGGTAGCAAAGTTTGTTAGATCGTGCATGGAATGTTTTGTCTCGGAAGCGAAGGCGGGGAAAAAAGAGGGATTTCTGAGTCCGATCAATAAGGAGGACCAACCATTGGGTACTTATCATGTAGACCACTTAGGGCCAATGGAAACGACAAACAAGCAATACAATTACCTATTTGTTGTAATCGATGCGTTCTCAAAGTTCACATGGCCTTATCCGACGTAGAACACGGGCGCAGAATCGGTGATCAACATACTAAAAGGGCAGTCGTCAGTTTTCGGCAATCCGAAACGTATTATTTCTGACAGGGGTACCTCGTTTACGTCAAATTCCTTCAGGGAATATTGCGTAAGCGAAGATATACAACTTTTAAACATAGCCACAGGTGTCCCTAGAGGTAACGGTCAAGTCGAGAGGATTCATAGAGTCATTTTGCCAATGCTAACTAAACTCTGCGTCGACGATCCAAAGTCCTGGTACAAACATGTAGATAGAGTACAACGCGCTATAAATAATACTCCTCCCAGAACCACAAAATTCTCACCCTTTAGAATCCTAACGGGGTTAGAAATGAGGGTTGCGGATGTACCAGAACTTAGGGAAATGTTAGAAGAACTTAGAGTCGAAGAGATAGATAGTGAACGTTATGAAGTCCGACAGACGGCAAAAGAGAACATAGAGAAGATTCAAGAAGAAAACAAGAGAAATTTTAACGCTAAACGAAAACGGGAAATAGAGTATAAACTAGGCCAACTGGTAGCCATCAAGCGTACCCAGTTCGGCGCAGGGTTAAAACTGAAACCAAAATACTTAGGACCATATAGAGTTACCAAGAAATTGAATCACGGTAGATACGAAGTGGAGAAGGTAGGAGACCACGAGGGTCCAAGACTTAGTACAACGGTAGCGGAGTACATGAAAGCATTCGACCCATCGTTCGAGGCGAACTAAACTCAGGATGGCCGGATGTGGGAGCCTTAAAGTAATTAAGACATTTTACAACACTGTATGTCATAAAGCGACTGCAGGCGGACAACGGACTAACTGCAGAAACATGAATAAATAAGATAAAATGCAAACAAGCAACAAAGGGATAACGGAACTTTTAAAATAGCGAATAGACAAATTTCAAAGTCATAGTTTTGCGCTTGAGGACAGTTCATATGAAGTTGAGTAGTGAATCGGACGCGCCACGGCAAGTAAAAATAACTTCTTTTTTGTATATGCCGAAGCATAAGTGCAAAGTAAAAATGTTTAACTAAATAAATAAATTTGAACTAAAACATGTGTAAATGTGAACTAAACGTGTCTATGTAACCTAAAATAGTAGCGTACAACGCAAAATAATACGAACTTGAAATGTTAATTGTAAAACCGAAATAAATGAAATACAAACAATTTGACGTAATTTTAAAGAAAAGTGCGTGTTAATACCCTTTGAACCCCACATATATATAGTATATATTTGGTGGTATATATAATATATATATATAAATTTTTTCGCAATTTTAGCCCCATTTTAACAGCTAGAAGCTTCAAATTTCACCGAATGCTTACGTATATGGCATATATTGTTGTCTGAAAAAATCATAGAGATCGGTAGTATATATAGTATATATCTCATACAACCGATTGTTCAGATAAGAAACTTTTCGCAATTTCTACCCCATTTTAACAGCTATAAGCTTCAAATTTCACCAAATGCTTACGTATATAGCATATATTGTTGTCTGAAAAAATGATAGAGATAGGTGGTACATATATTATATACCCCATATAAACTGTATTTTTTTGCCCTTTTTTACGGCTAGAAGCTTCAAAATTCATAAAATTTCATCAAATAGTTACGTTTACGTCATATATTGTTGAAATACGTGATTCGTAGTCATAGTTTTTACACGCAGACAACAAAAAACCTGAAACTTTGCATCCCCGCACAAAGTACCTACCTATTTTTTATTTCATATTTATCTTAAAAATCGTTTAGATGTGTTCAAATTTCACCAAATGTTTACGTGTATAGCATATATTGTTGTCTGAAAAAATCATAGAGATCGGTGGTACATATAGTATATATCTCATACAACCGATTGTTCAGATAAGAAACTTTTCGCAATTTCTACCCCATTTTAACAGCTATAAGCTTCAAATTCCAGCGATTGCTTAATTATATAGTATATATTGTTTTGTCAAAAAATCATAGAGATCGGTGTAATATATAATATATATATGATGGTATATACAGTATATATATTTAGTATATATATATTTTTTTTGCGATTTCGGCTCCATTTTAAAAGCTAGAAGCTTCAAATTTCACCAAATGCTTACGTGTATAGCATATATTTATGTCTGAAAATATCATTGAGATCGGTGGTATACATAGTATATATCTCATACAACCGATTGTTCAGATAAGAAACTTTGCGCAATTTCTGCCCCGTGTTAACAGCTAGAAGCTTCAAATTTCACCAAATGCTTACGTATATATCATATATTGTTATCTGAAAAAATGATAGAGATAGGTGGTACATATATTATATACCCCATATAAACTGTATTTTTTTGCCCTTTTTTACGGCTAGAAGCTTCAAAATTCATAAAATTTCATCAAATAGTTACGTTTACGTCATATATTGTTGAAATACGTGATTCGTAGTCATAGTTTTTACACGCAGACCACAAAAAACCTGAAACTTTGCATCCCCGCACAAAGTACCTACCTATTTTTTATTTCATATTTATCTTAAAAATCGTTTAGATGTGTTCAAATTTCACCAAATGTTCACGTGTATAGCATATATTTTTGTCTGAAAAAATCATAGAGATCGGTGGTACATTTATTATATACCCCATATAAACTGTATTTTTTTGCCCCTTTTTTACGGATAGAAGCCTTCTTACTAGTTTCGACTTTATCCCGGACAGGACGGACTATTGCATGCCGGTGGCGGCTCCCTATACAACCTTCACCCCAGTCATTCCCCCGAGGGAGGAGTGGAGATGAGGAATTATCTGGGGCATGGGACCGGTTAACTTGTTCACGGATGGGTCGAAGTTTAACGGAAAGGTTGGCGGGGAGGTCTTTTGTCAAGAGCTAAATGTAAGCCGCAAGTTTAAGTTGGCTGATCACTGCAGTGTATTCCAAGCGGAAGTTGCTGCGATTAAGGATGCGGTGGATGAAATGCTATCCAGCGCTACTACGGTTAGGGAATTTAACATCTACTCTGATAGCCAAGCGGCTATAAAGGCCTTGAGCTCAACTACAGTGCGATCGAGGGTGGTCTGGGAGTGCCTGACCTCACTTGCGATTGCATCGAATTATTTTACAATTAAGATTATCTGGGTCCCGGGCCATAGTGATATTCCGGTTAACTGTCAAGCGGATCTCTTAGCCCGAATCGGTACAATTGAACCGGATGAAGATGGCTGTAGGGATTTCGGGATTCCGCTAGCCACCTGTGGATTGCTCTTCCATAGCTGGGCCTCGATTCAGCTCAGCAAACGTTGGGCGGACACTACGTCTTGTAGGATATCAAGATCTTTCTGGCCGAAAGTGGATGGCAGGAGGTCTGCTGAAATAATTGGGTTCACTAAGGCTCACCTATCAATGGTCATTGGGGTTTTGACAGGGCACTGTCCCATGGGTATCCATGCGGTACGTTTCAATATATTGGAAACTCCATCCTGCTGCAGCTGTATGGAGGATGATGAGGTGGAATCACCAAATCACCTTATGCTTGACTGCCCAGCTTTTGCCAGAACTAGGCGAAAGTATTTCGGTCGTGACTCACTTGGATCTCCCGAGGAACTATCCAAGGTTGAGATCGGGATCATTCGGAACTTTATCGTTGCTACCCAACGATTGTCTAAGTAATTATATCTACGTCACCGTTAGTTTAGTTTATTATATGTGGTATCACAAGGGACCGTCATGTTGTCCAAGTGAGCTTCCTCTATCAGGGAAGCTACCGCCCAACCTAACCTAACCTACGGCTAGAAGCTTCAAAATTCATAAAATTTCATCAAATAGTTACGTTTACGTCATATATTGTTGAAATACGTAATTCGTAGTCATAGTTTTTACGCGCAGACCACAAAAAACCTGAAACTTTGCATCCTCACACAAAGTACCTACCTATTTTTATACCTTGCATGAAAATGAAATGGTATATTAATTTCGTCACGAAACCCAAAATTGTAAGTCCTTAAAGGAAAATAGATAGACCCACCATTAAGTATACCGAAATAATCAGGTTGAAGAGCTGAGTTGATTTAGCCATGTCCGTCTGTCCGTCTGTCTGTTTGTATGCAAACTAGTCCCTCAATTTTTGAGATATCTTGATAAAATTTGGTGAGCGGGTGTATTTGGGTGTCCGATTAGACATTTGACCGATTTTTCAGAAAAAGAGGATTTTTGTAACATCTTACTCAATTTAACAGATTGAAGCTTCAAACTTTACCATATACTTTCGTATATTGCACATATTGTTGCCTGAAAAAATTTATGAGATCGGGCGTATATATAGTATATATCCCCCACAACCGATTGTTCAGATAAGAAACTTTTCGTAATTACTGCCCCATTTTAAGAGCTAGAGGCTTCAAATTTCTACAAATGCTTACGTATATAGCATATATTGTTGTCTGAAAAAATCATACAGATCGGTGGTATATATAGTATATATATATAGTATATATATATGTATTTTCGCAATTTTAGCCCCATTTTAACAGCTAGAAGCTTCAAATTTCACCAAATGCTATCGTATGTGGCATATATTGTTGTCTGAAAAAATCATAGAGATCGGTTGTATACATAGTATATATGTCATACAACCGATTGTTCAGATAAGAAACTTTGCGCAATTTCTGCCCCGTTTTAGCTGCTAGAAGCTTCAAATTTCACCATATGCTTACGTGTATAGCATATATTGTTGTCTGAAAAAACATACAGATCGATGGTATATATAGTATATACATGGTGGTATATATAGTATATATATTTAGTACTGGACAAATGCGTGGTGGCAACGGCGCGCACCCACGTATTTGTTAAAGATTAGTTAAGGCGAAAAAAGGGTAAGAAAATAAAAACACCAAAAAGGTTTCGTATTAATAAAAAAGGAATTCACAGTGTTTTTTTATTCAATGTGTATAAATACAACAAGTATTAAGGAAGATGTTAACAAATGTTGTGAAAGTTTAAAATATTAAATATATTTTAGGAAATTATAACTTACGTGAACGGGCGATTGCGTGTACCTTTGCTGGCTGCTGTATTTAAAAAGAAGGAGACTCTTTGCCACATGAGCCGATGAACCCACGATACAGCCCCTTCGTTGTGTTTCCCGGCAACAAAGTTGCTGTACCGCGGGCTCACAGCGGTAAAAATCTAAGGTACATACGTACTACCACTCACACATGCCTGTGTGTATAGTGATCACAAGAATATGTGGGTGGTAGTAACGAAGGAAAATAACCAAAGAAAGTTTTGTTACGAGGGGGGGGGGAGATATATTTAGGCCTGTGGCCTAAACATACCGGCCCCCTTGCCGTAAGCAACAAAGGAAAAAAATGAAAGGAAAAAAAAAGAATGACACGTGATCGCACGTCCAGTAAGGCGTTATGTCGATGTGCAGATGCGGACTGCAAGCACTGCACGTCGCACGATGGACTTCGTGTCTCGTTGTCCTGTGAAGAAAAAGAAAAGAGGTTATTAAATATACGTACGTGGTTTTAAATTCCGTGCAGTAATTACTTAGTTTTTATGAAACGCTCCTATTTTTGGCGGCTCCTGAGACTACCAGCCCGAATACGGTCGGTCCGCTCACCATCAGTTCGGCGTATAGATCAGCGCCGAGTGTCAGCCGAACTGGCGATGAGCGGTAGAACTGAGGATCTGCAAGCCGCATGAATTCAAACGGAACGTCAATCTTTGGATCCACATTGGATGGCGGACTCAACCGATAGTGGCCCTTGACCACGGCGGCTTGGGTAGTGACATGAGTCGTTGACCCGAACTTGCCGCGCAGAATAAGGGTGCATTGCCCTGGTCCTTGGCGCTCCAACTGCAAATCGCGTACCAGCTCTGCATCGACGATGGTGCTGGCGTCGCAGGGATCAATGATGGTACGAACCAGATGTAGGTGCCCACGCGATTCGACGCGTACGATGGCCGTCGGCGCAATGGGCACGAAAGACCGCATGATGGGTGCTGGAGTGGCTGGGAGCAGCCGGCCGGTTCGGAAGCCTTCCGGTGTACCACGCGATAGTGCCTTTGTATCTAGGGCGTCAGAAGTGTATGGCGTTGATTTCTTTCGCCGCTGCTGTCTTCCGCGTTTGGATGGCTTGGTCGGGCCTCCTTGGAGTCCGATGTCGCGGTGCCGCCAGTTTTCTCGTTCGTTTCGACGTTTATTTGCTTTCGCCGCGCTTCTTTCACGCTGTAACAGCGGCCGAAAACTGCGCATCCCATGGTTGACCGTTGACGGTCTTGTTGTCTCCGTTTCACCTCTTTCTTCCTCCGCCTTTGCTCTCTCCTCCTCCATTTCTTCCTCCTCCACCTATTGAGCCCAGGACTTTGTCGGCCCCATTATGTGGATTGACAACGTGTCATCGGACGGGTTGTCGTCGCCAATGGTTGTTGCATCATCGCGTTCAGAAAGACGCTCATCTAGATGGAGCGTGGGGTGGTGCTTTTGCTGGCACCGTTTGCAGCGATATTTACTTTTGCAGTTGTCAACGCGATGAAACAGCGACAAACAATTCGGGCAGTAGTTATGTAGTAGGACAGCCCGTAACCTTTCTTCGGGCGACTTGCTTCTGTACTCAGTACATACCTCATACTATGATTTCTACCGCAGATCTGGCAGGCGACGTCGAAGCGCTTGGCGCTCCCCTCTGACTTGGCCAATAGAGTTTCGAAACGGGTCATGATCTGAAAGAATATTGGTATCATTGATCATGCCCAAATTTAGGTTGGCGGAATGTTGTTTGGGTGGCGTAAGCCAAAAAAAAAAATATTATCTCTCATATATTTTCGCAAGAGAAAAAAAACATTTATTGAAATAAAAAATTAAAGGCCATAAGTAAATACTTATGCGTGCAAAGAAACGAAGAAAAAACGAATTCAGCACGCATCCATGCAAAGTGGCTGGTGCTTTAGCACCTTTAGTACATTTTATAATTTATTTTATGTCGGTAGATGTCGCCGAAGTAGTCCTAAGGATTTATTTTGATTTGTGGTGAGCTTTGTTTTCACAACAAGTGGCCTGCCACCACACGGAATGGTTCGAAACCTGGCTGAAAAGGTATAACAGAGTTTCACTTCCACCATTCAACATTATATTTGACGTGTATTGTCGATAATGTTGAGATTCGTGGAATTAAGTATTTTAAATCTCGACCAAATGAATGATTGGTCGAGATATGTAATACGCGACATGTGTGGCGTGTTGTGCTCGATATGTCGTGCGGCATGTAATGCGTGACGTGTAGTGTGTGACGTGTAGTGCGGCGTGTAGTGCAGGAAATGTAGTGCGGCATTTAGTACGTGACGTGTAGTGCGCGAGATGCTTGCGCATGAGGCCTAACGTTTGTATTGCAATAATCATTGACAGTCAAGCATTAAATGTAGAGATTTTGACATCTGCTACGCTTTTCCATTTCCTGAATGAAAAAAAAAAATGTCATTCATTGTAACACGCGGCGGTGAGTATGGTTAGGAAATCGTAATTTATCTTTCATTAATTAATTGCTCTATATATTTTTTTCTTGCTAGGTACAGCTAACGGAGGTTTACCAGAGACAACCGTACCAACAACAGCGCATAAGGTATTATTTTTACAGTCATATCAAATACGACAAATTAAGTAAAAACATATTGATATGACTTTAATACGATTGGCTATAACACCATTAATTGGAATTAAAATTATCATAACAGCAAGCCCCGCTAATACAAATGGTCCCAATTGTAACCATAAGAAATACATAGCTAATGTAATTTGTAAAGGTGCTGACCAAATCATATTGGAACATGTTGTGAAATCCATAAAACGGTGTGCATCCACTGCCATCAAATTGACAATTTCACCCACCGTTGATTCCTTACGTGCAGCATTTGAAATAACTAAAGCCTTACGAAAAATAGCATTAATTAACGCTGTACGTATACGTAAACCAACAACAAACATTCGATGAAAGTGTTGTCCCAAAATGACAGTTTGTGCAGCTGCCGTAACAAATAATAGTACTGAATAGAATATACCCTTCCATTAGGGTTGTGGCTCCGTCTCTTTGTCGGCATAATCTTTAACAAAAGTGATAATTAAGCTCAATATTCGCGGTTGTACAATGGTTAGAAGATCAGCTATTAATTTTATAAGTGCACCCAGTAGAAATACACCGCCAGTTGATTTAAGAATGGCTGGCATTATCGATGTTATTTTCCTTTTATGGCTGGAGCCAGCTGCATGTGGATTTTCGAATTCAACCTTGCCATTACTATATTGGGCTTTTGGTTGTTGTGGAGTTATGCTGTGACTTTTATCATTCTTTCGTACACGTTTATTCCAATAATATGCAAATACAGGCATAACTTCTTTACTGCTGTCTTGTGGACGTAAGTCCCATAGATCTTTCTTTTCTAGGGGATTTCTATATCCCTTCCATGCCATTATATCGAGCCAAGTGTATGTAATGCGAGATAGGAAACTGGCCGAACTTTCTGGTATTTCATTATTTGTACGTTTATATTTAGTTTCTCTTGGCATGGCATCGGCGAAACAATTTAATAGCACACGAAATACCAAAATATATCATATTGCTAATATAATTATATTCAGTCCATGGATAATCAGGTTTATTTGATGCATTCGAGTTTATAATTGGGTCCCTCTTACTTTTTTTCTCTTACTTCGGTGCGACATTGGGCTACAGAACATATAACAAACAGGAACCAGAACATAAATTGTACACCCGATGTTTGGACACAATATTTACGATTTTAATGGTATAAAAATAGATAACAGCAAACTTACAAATGAAGCAAACTTCATCACTACCGTCCATATATCAACATGATGTATTAGGTGCGCTGTTTCGTCAAAGTGGAAGAAAGCTTCAATTTGTAAGCAGTGCATGATATTCTTTATTTGTGAGGTGTAATAACCAAACAGCGAGGCACTGAAATACGGTTTGGTTTACTATAATAGCGTTGACTCAGCTCCATTTGATATTTTATATGAGCCGTCCATTGTCGAATACAATGGCTTTACCTATCGTGCTATATGCTTTAGCCTTGTGGTTACAAGATCAAACGAAACATTTTATATTTAGTTCGGGTATCGTCATACCAGTTTTCCGTTCAGGACTTTTAATATTCTTGGGGTTGTTGTTATTTTACGATATACTCTTTCGGAAAATTAGGGTGGCAAGCGGATTAAAAATAGCCTTACCTGCAGGTTTGGCTATTTTGAGCAAATGTTGGAACGTGTACGTTGCGCAAACGCAGAGATGCACTAACACAAATCTGCTACACAAAGGGATTTCGATATTTCCCGTGATCTTGAAACTTATGTCTGTAATTATGCACGAAATGAGAATCTGGAGGAAGGGCCAATGATAGCACGCTGTGGCGACATGTGGTCACATTTGTCACCAATAGTTTAACATTGCTGACAATCTTGAAACCAATTTTGAAAACGAATGATGTAGTTACCGAAAATATTTTCTACGTACAAAATTTGGGGATCTGGAAATAATGGAAACATTTTTTTTTTTTTTTTGTTCCAAACTGAAGATGATGAACCTAAAACGTATGCGCAATTCTGGATAGATTCCAAGTGCGCACACCTATTACCAGCATCATGTGGCGTGCTTTTCATTGTTTCAAAAAACGCTGACATTTTGTAATTGAAGTATGTCCACTATTTTTATATTTGAAATTGAAAAAGCACCACTTCAACGACCCATAGGACTTTCAGCGATAAACACTAGAATTTATGAACATCTTTTCCTAAAAAACCCTAAATTTAACTGATTGAATTAGGAATCGAGAAGTATATGCAGTGTCCTTTGATACCTTAACTTGCAATCGGGACTTTCTTGCATGCGCTATGCTAAATAAAGAAAGAACACTTTACATTGAACTCAAAACGCGAAGTAATTCTATTACATTCGAACAAATAATTTGTAAAAGCTTCAACTTTAAAACATTTGATCGGGATTTAAAGTACACGAAGGCGAAATTAGCCATAAACTCAATCCTAATGCCGATTTAAATGGAGATCAAAGTATGAACCCAACTCAAGCGTACATTGCAACAGGAAGTTGCTTTAATAATGATCCTACGTCATTGTGATATGGTTCAATGGTTATTAAAACAACTTCACTTACAGATGAGGAAGCCAAGCAGGTTTGGAAACTGTATTCATATAATAAAGAAAAGGCTTTCGTTCGCCTGAAATCACTTTTAAAGAAACTCAAAAATTGCACGAATTTCAAGACACCCAAAAGGAAATTGCGCCATTTGCCATTTGGGATACAACTTTAAATTGCAAGGGTATGTGGTTGATATATAAACCATTTACAAATTGTATAAGCGAATATTACACCTGGTAGGTTAACTCGGGAGTAAATTCGACAGTTTTATCGAAACAGAATACACACGATGAACGAGCAGATGCAACGGCCGATATTCTTACATTACTTCTAATCTTCCAGCACTACATCATCTCCAGTTTCCAACTATGTGAGTATATAAATTTTTGCTTTAGTTTTCTTTTTCACATTTAACGTTAGAATAAATATACAAGTGATAACGCACAATGTTTATCCGATTCGTAAGAATTATCTGCTCTGATGGATTTATTGAAATCATCACTAGGAATATCCTAATTTTTCGCATTTGGAAGCATCTTTGTTGCAGTTTCTATATTAATATTGTTGCCATGTTAAATCAATATTTGACATAGTGGGTAATTCTTGTTGTGATGATGTGCTGCCGGAGTTATAGTCCTCAACCGCCTATGAGTTCTGGTAATGCCGAGCGGAATGCCCATTTAACATTGGAACGGGTTCTAATTCTTCGCCACAACTTGCCAATACATAATATAATATAGGATTTAGGACTGATAGAGGTAGTTGCGGCAGCTGCGTACACTTGGATGTGGAATTAGTACTGCATGCCTGTGGAATTGCTTCTTGGTAACCACTTTCTATGATATATTTGTCTCGGGCTTGAGTGTTTGTAAGATTTTTCGAGGTTTTATTTTCGCGATTTAGTATCCGTTGGGTGCGACGCGGTCTATCGGACGGTAATTTCAAGAAAAAAACCTGCGCTAAATAGGGGCTGGTTGCAGGTCTGTCGTGACATCACTAGGGTAAATATGATGATTGATCGCAGAGATTACGTTTATCAAAATTCGTGAAAAAATTCAGAGAGCGAAAAAAAGGTTATTGTTAATTTTTGGGGCTTATCAGCTGCACGTGATCGTGAAATTGATTTCCATGCTACAGCAGGAGTGGGATGTGAACCCGCACTCCTACGATGGTTGAAGTGTTACAAGCGCATTCAGCCACGTCATGCCGTAGTTGTTGAGAAGTTTTCCCAATTGCCTCCTTTGCATATTTTATTCTTTTACATACTACATACATCGTATGTAATTATGTGTTAAAGTTATGCTTGTTGGTGAGGCGATTTTCAAAGAAACTTGGTAATGTTGCTGTTTGTGTTCCATGTATGGAACTACAACGAATTACTTAATGTTGTCTATTTGCATGAGTTAAGAGATGATTGCCCGTATCGCTTTAAATGTATGAAAACATTTATTCGAAGCAATTTTATAATTTGTTAAATAATTTGGGAACATTTTTAAACAACGTGACATCCGGACGGACAAGGCTGACTATACATATGCAGTTCATTTTATTTAACTGTTGTTAAGAAATGTAAATAATACATTGGTATACTCATTTAAGTGATCACAGTTGAGAAAATTTCTACATTTAAGCCCAAGCGGTTGCGGGTGCAATGCGCCAGATATAGCCAACACAAAAACCCGTTTAAGGAATTTGGCAATAGGCAAGTTGAATTTTTATGATAATGAGAAAAAAAATGATTCAATTGTATTCTGCGGCAGATAGTGAGTCTGCGCTAGGGTATGTTGGCCTCGTTCATGGGAACGAGAGCAAGGTTATCGGTGTGTTGGCCTCGTTCGGGGTGAACGAGAGCTGGGTTATTTGGGATAGAGGGATGTGGACTATTAAAGTTCATTTTCCTTGTTGTTGGGCGGAAGTAGTACCAGTTTCGCGATTTGTCTCGTAATTTGTCCCTTCATTGTCAACAACACGTACACGGTTATCGGAACCTGGGTGTGCGTTGACGAGTCTCCCCATTCTCCACTCGTTTGGTTGTAGGTTATCTTCTTTTATGACGACTAGATCCCCCGGTTTTAAGTTGGATTGCCGACGTTTCCATTTATATTCCGATTTCCATCTTTTGCAAAAGGTTTGATGAAGGGCTTTCATCTTTTGCCATCTGTTTACAATTGAGGCAGGGTTTTCACTACAATCGAGTTCAGGTGGAGCTAAAAGATGCCCACCTACGAGAAAATGGCCTGGGGTAAGCGGCTCCAGGTCGGAGGGGTCGTTGGATGAGGAACTTAGAAGTCTCGAGTTGAGGCAGGCCTCCATTCGACATAAGAGGGTAGTAAACTCCTCGAAGGAATATTTATGATCGGACGCGATCTTGTTAAAATGGGTCTTAAAACTTTTTACCACCGCTTCCCACAAACCCCCCATGTGAGGAGCGCTTGGCGGTATAAAATACCATTCTATAATGTGATGACTATATTTAGTCAATGTTCCGTCCCTTGCTTCACGCAGAAATGCTTTGGACTCGGATCGTAAAGATCGCGAAGCTCCGACAAAGTTAGTACCATTTTCGGAGTAAACGTTTTTCGGACAGCCTCGTCTGGATACAAATCTGGCGAAGGCAGCTAGGAAGGACCCGGTACTAAGGTCGTTTGTCGCTTCGAGATGGATGGCTTTCGTCGAAAAGCAGACAAACAGGCAAACATATCCTTTTGAAATTCGACATCCCCTCCCTCGGTAGGATTTTATATCGAATGGTCCCGCGAAATCTACCCCAGTGTTGGTGAAGGCCCTAGTAAAGTGGTGCGCTCTTTCGGAAGGATCCCCATAAGTTGCGTTTGTGTCCGCTCCCTGTAAATAGTACAGACCTTACAGTTGTGGATAACCGACCTTATCATGATTTTAACGCGTGGGATCCAGTACTGAGTGCGGATATGACGTAGCATCAGCTGGTTCCCTCCATGCAGGGTGGTCTCATGAGAGGATTGAACTATAAGCCTGGATAACCTGCAAGTGTAAGGAAGGATAATGAGATGACTTTCGTTATGAGACATATCTTTGGATGCCCCAGTCCGCCCCACAGTTCGAATGATGCCTTCTTCGTCTATATATGTATTCACGGGTAAAATCTCACTCTTGCCATTTATTGGTTTTCCTGACTTCAAATTTGCGTATTCTTCTTGATAGTGCTGCTTTTGGCATGTTGTTATCAAGGTTCGTGTGGTTTTTTCTATTTCGTCAGAGGCTATCGAATGAGAATCCCTTTTAAAGGAGGCTTTAGTTGAGATGGGTGCGTATTCTGGAAAAACCGAAGAACATAGGATATAACCCGCAAAGCCCTTGGTAGATCGGAAAACCTATCCAGAATATCAAAGTTATTTTCGACCGATGTTGCATGAACTTTCACCCTCTTTTCTTCGATATTCGTATTGTAATCTTCTTCTTGTGTTGACCAATTTTCGTTGTCTTCTTGTAACCAAGAAGGTCCCTGCCACCACAAAGAATTGCCGATTAGATCCGAAGCGAGGAGGCCTCTGTTCGCCAAATTTGCAGGGTTTGACGCGGAGTCTCCATGCCGCCATACTTTGTCTCTAACTTTGTCGAAGATTTTCGTTATTCGATGTGCCACAAACGTTGACCACGAACATGGTGGCTTTCGGATCCATGCCAGTACTATCGTCGAATCTGTCCAAAGGGTTACTTTAATATTGGAAAGTTGCATATTTTCTATGGCCGACTCTATGATTTCTGCAAGTAGGACTGCGCCGCAGAGTTCCAATCGTGGCAATGATATAGTTTTGACCGGGGCTACTCCCGTCTTGGCCATCAGCAAGTTGGTGAAGACTTGATCCTTCGTTTGTACCCTCAGGAAAACAGTGGCGGCATATGCTTTTTCCGAAGCATCGCTGAATCCGTGTAATTCGACGCTGTTCTTTGGGGCAAAATGAACCCATCGAGGTATGCGGATATCGTTAATTTTTCCGTATTTTTGCATAAATGCGGTGCAACGATCTAGAGTAGTTGGTGATATCTTTTCGTCCCAACCCGTGCCTTCCAACGAAATATTTTGCATTATAATTTTGGCTACAATTACGACTGGTGCCAGCCAGCCAAGAGGGTCGAAAAGTGTTGCTATCGCAGACAGTATTGACCTATTTGTTACAGTAGGGTTATTATCAAAAGGTTTCGCTGCAAAGAAGAAGTAGTCGAAATGAGCGTTCAATCTGATACCGAGTGCTTTTACCATGCTGGTGTCTTCAAACTCAAGAAAATCCTCGCTTAATAGATGTTGCTTCGGTATACCCTGTAGAATTTTCTTGCGGTTGGACGTCCATTTTCGCAATGGGAAACCTGCCGATTGTAACGCCGATGATATTTGATCCCTTGCCATTATCGCAGTTCCGATGCTATGCCCACCGGCGAGTACATCATCAACGTACATACAATTTCGCAAGATATCTGCTGTCATTGGATGCGAGGTCTCCACGTCATCAGCGAGTTGGTGCAGTGTCCGAATCGCAAGATATGGAGCACAATTCACTCCAAATGTTACTGTTTTTAATTCTTAAAGTTTGATTGGATCCTTGGGGCATTTGCGAAATATGATTCGCTGGTATTTTGTTTGGTCTTCATTGACCCATATTTGGCGGTACATTTTTTCTATGTCGCTGTTAAATACGTATTTGAACAGCCGCAAACGTAGTATAATGATTGTCAGGTCGGATTGAAGAATCGCACCTGGATATAAGGCATCATTTAGACTTTTGCCATTAATGGTAGGACAAGATGCATTAAATACGACTCTGACTTTTGTCGTTGTACTTCCCTTCTTTATAACAGCGTGGTGAGGTAGGAAGTAACAGTAATTTGAGTCTGGCGAAATATTGCCTATTTGTTTCATGTGCCCTAAGGTTTCATATTGGGATACAACTCTCTTGTATTCCGTTTGAAGGGCTGTGTTTTTCGCAAGTCGTGTCTCGTTGCGATAGAATTGAGAACACGCACTTCTTAATGAAGGGCCTAAGTTAAACTCTTTCCTAAAGGGTAAGGAGACTACGTATTTGCCATCGTTGTTCCGAACTGTTGTGGATTTGTATAGCTCCTTGCAGTAAGTGTCATCGTTATTGATGCTCCTCTTCTTTGGAATTTCCTCTATCTCCCAGAAAGCCGCCAGTTGTTTGTCTAAAGTGACCTCGTTGAAATATGAAACTAGGGTCTTATTTGTATCAACCGCATCTGTCCGGCCTGTCAAAATCCAGCCGAACACGGTTTCCTGTGCTATTAGTGTGTTTAGCACATCTTTCTTAATGCCGCCTAACATAGTTTGGGGGTATATGTCTCCGCCCAGAATTAGATCGACTGACTAATTGACAAAGAATCGTTTGTCAGCCAGTACTAAGTCAGGGAATGCTTGCCTAGTCATTGCGTTTATTTGGTAAGTTGGAAGATTCCCTGTGAATTGTGGTAAAACCAGCATGATCGTATTGATCTCGATTAATGGGTCGGTTGGTGACCGCAGTTGTATGTTGCACACTTCTTTTACTTCTGCAGACATTATATTGTTGATGCCCGAAACTTGGGCATGCAGGTGTTTGGATGGCAGATTAATACTGTGCTTTAGTTTCTCGGTAATGAATGAACATTCAGATCCCGAGTCTATTAGGACTCTCGCCGAATAGTCAACACCATTAAAATGAATATTAACCTGAGCTGTCCCTAGTAATACCCCTTTATTTGTATTTGCGAAGCATGAGTTCACATTATTAATCGGAGCATTTTCCCGATAGTGTCTGAAGTATTGGTTGGCTTTGGCTGATTCGAAATATGAAGCAGCGTATGATGTCTTAAATGCCATGTGGCACAGTTCATTTGACTGGTGCACTTTGTTACCGAATGGCCATCAGAAAGGCAGTTTATACATCCACGGCTGCTCTTAATTTGTTCAAAGCGTGTATTGGGTGTTAAACGTAAGAACTTTTCGCACTTTGAAATTCGATGTGCAGGACTTTTGCACATCTTACACGTAGGTTTGGCTACACTTGAACTTGTCTGATAGGACCCTAATTTTTTAGCAGATGTATCTGTTGTCGAACGAGATACTTGTGGCTTCGAGTTTTTGGAAACTGTATCCCCTCTAGATCAGTGACGGTTTCTAGGGTTTGGAAACGATTGGATAATAATCTATCCATATCAGCCCATTTTGAAATTTTTGTTTTGTTTTCAATTGTTTTTTCCCAGAGTGCCAATGTCGTTTCTGGCAGTTTTGTGGAACATATATATGTTATAATTGCATCCCAGTTTGATATGTCTATATGATGACATTGGAGCGCCGAGATGCAATTATTTATTTCACGTTGCAGTTTCTTTATAGAGCTACCGCATTCACTCTCAACTGCTTTCAAACTAAAAATAATTTTTAATTGGGCGTTTACTAAGATACGTTTATTTTCGTATCTATCACAAAGATTTTTCCACGCTGTTTCGAAATCGTCTTTCGTTAAAGGACACCGCCCAACTATCTCTTTGGCCTCACCTTGAGTCTTTTGGTTTAAATAATATAATTTTTCTACTGCTTCGAGGTTTTTGTTACGTATATATATAGCAGTGAACATGTCTCTAAATGAAGGCCAAGAAAGGTAATCTCCTTTGAAAACGTCCGTATCACACGGTGGCAGGCGCACGCGATATTCCCTGTCTCCTGAGCTTTCTTCTTTCTTTTCAGCTTTCACAAGTTTTCCCGAAAGTTCAGCCATCGCTGCCTGGCACTTGAGAAAGCTGAAGTATGCAATTTTGTGCTTCTTTTTGATGGCCGACAGCTCTTTTGCCTCCAGTTCTGAGGAGCTCAAGAGTTCTTCATATGTCTGCTTCGCCTTCTCCCATAGCGACTTCAGCCTTTTGGACTAAGAGGGTGTGTTTTGTATGGTCTGAAAGGGACATATCATGATAGTCATTTTCAAACTCAGTCACTGCCTCCGCTTGGCGTATATAGGTATCCATTATATTAAATGAAAATTTATTGAAATATTAATTAATTAATTGCCTTTGCAGAGAGTACTGATTGAAAATGAACTGGAATGAAGGAATTTATTCGAGAGAGATTACTCGGTGAAGTGGCCTCGAAGCTTGCCAGAAAGCTAGTAGTTTGAGGGAATGTCCAAATGCGTGGTGGCAACGGCGCGCACCCACTTATTTGTTAAAGATTAGTTAAGGCGAAAAAAGGGGAAGAAAATAAAAACACCAAAAAGGTTTCGTATTAATAAAAAAGGAATTCACAGTGTTTTTTAATTCAATGTGTATAAATACAACAAGTGTTAAGGAAGATGTTAACAAATGTTTTGAAAGTTTAAAATATTAAATATATTTTAGGAAATTATAACTTACGTGAACGGGCGATTGCGTGTACCTTTTCTGGCTACTGGATTTAAAAAGAAGGAGACTCGTTGCCACATGATCCGATGAACCCACGATACAGCCCCTTCGTTGGGTTTCCCGGCAACAAAGTTGCTGTACCGCGGGCTCACAGCGGTAAAAACCTAAGATACATACGTGCTACCACTCACACAAGCCTGTGTGTATAGTGATCACAAGAATATGTGGGTGGTAGTAACGAAGGAAAATAACCAAAGAAAGTTATGTTACGAGGGGGGGGGGGGGGGGGGGGATATATTTAGGCCTGTTTTAGCAGCCCCCTTGTTTTAAGGCCCCAGTTTAATAGCTAGAAGCTTCAAATTTCACCAAATGCTTACGTGTATAGCATATATTGATGTTTGAAAAAATCATTGAGATCGGTGGTATACATAGTATATATCTCATACAACCGATTGTTCAGATAAGAAACTTTGCGCAATTTCTGCCCCGTTTTAACAGCTAGAAGCCTCAAATTAATGCTTACGTATATAGCATATATTGTTGCCTGAAAAAATCATAGAGATCGGTGGTATATATAGTATATATCTCATACAACCGATTGTTCAGATAAGAAACTTTGCGCAATTTCTGCCCCATTTTAACAGCTAGAAGCTTCAAATTTCACCAAATGCTTACGTATATAGCATATATTGTTGTCTGAAAAAATCATAGGGATCGGTGGTACATATATTATATACCCCATATAAACTGTATTTTTTTGCCCCTTTTTTACGACCAGAAGCTTCAAACTTCATAAAATTTCATCAAATAGTTACGTTTACGTCATATATTGTTGAAATACGTGATTCGTAGTCATAGTTTTTACACGCAGACCACAAAAAAACTGAAACTTTACATCCTCACACAAAGTACCTACCTATTTTTATACTCAGTTGAGCAGAGCTCACAGAGTATATTAAGTTTGATTGGATAACGGTTGATTGTACATATATAAAGGAATCGAGATAGATATAGACTTCCATATATCAAAATAATCAGGATCGAAAAAAAATTTGATTGAGCCATGTCCGTCCGTCCGTCCGTCCGTCCGTCCGTTAACACGATAACTTGAGTAAATTTTGAGGTATCTTGATGAAATTTGGTACGTAGGTTCCTGAGCACTCATCTCAGATCGCTATTTAAAATGAACGATATCGGACTATAACCACGCCCACTTTTTCGATATCGAAAATTTCGAAAAACCGAAAAAGTGCGATAATTCATTACCAAATACAGATAAAGCGATGAAACTCGGTAAATGAATTTATGAGGCAGAATAGAAAATTAGTAAAATTTTGGACAATAGGCGCGGCACCGCCCACTTTTAAAAGAAGGTAATTTAAAACTTTTGCAAGCTGTAATTTGTCAGTCATTGAAGATATCATGATGAAATTCGGCAGGGACGTTACTCCTATTACTATATGTATGCCTAATAAAAATTAGCAAAATCGGAGAAGGAACACGCCCACTTTAAAAAAAAAAATTTTTAAAGTAAAATTTGAACAAAAAATTTTATATCTTTACAGTATATAAGTAAATTATGTCAACATTCAACTCCAGTAATGATGTGGTGCAACAAAATACAAAAATAAGAGAAAATTTCAAAATGGGCGTGGCTCCGCCCTTTTTCATTTAATTTGTCTAGGATACTTTTAACGCCATAAGTCGAACAAAAATTAACCAATCCTTTTGAAATTTGGTAGGGGCATAGATTTTATGATGTTAACTGTTTTCTGTGAAAACCGGCGAAATCGGTTAATGCCACGCCCAGTTTTTATACACAGTCGTACGTCTGTCCTTCCGCATGGCCGTTAACACGATAACTTGAGCAAAAATCGACATATCTTTAATGAACTTAGTTCACGTACTTACTTGAACTCACTTTATCTTGGTATGAAAAATGAACGAAATCCGACAATGACCACGCCCACTTTTTCGATATCGAAAATTACGAAAAATGAAAAAAATGCCATAATTCTATACCAAATACGAAAAAAGGGATGAAACATGGTGAGGTAATTGGATTGGTTTATTGACGCGAAATATAACTTTAGAAAAAACTTTATGAAATGGTTGTGACACCTACCATATTAAGTAGAAGAAAATGAAAAAGTTCTGCAGGGCGAAATAAAAAATCCTTAAAATCTTGACAGGTATTACATATATAAATAAATTAGCGGTATCCAACAGATGATGTTCTGGGTCACCCTGGTCCACATTTTGGTCGATATCTGGAAAACGCCTTCACATATACAACTACCACCACTCCCTTTTTAAACTCTCATTAATACCTTTAATTTGATACCCATATCGTACAAACACATTCTAGAGTCACCCCTGGTCCACCTTTATGGCGATATCTCGAAAAGGCGTCCACCTATAGAACTAAGCCCCACGCCCTTTTAAAATACTCATTAACACCTTTCATTTGATACCCATATCGTACAAACATATTCTAAAGTCACCCCTGGTCCACCTTTATGGCGATATCTCGAAACTATACCTATACAACTGCCACCACTCCCTTCTAAAACCATCATTAACACCTTTCATTTGATACCCATATCGTACAAACAAAGTCTAGAGTCACCCCTGGTCCACCTTTATTGCGATACCTCGAAAAGGCGTCCACCTATAGAACTAAGGCCCCCTCCCTTTTAAAATACTCATTAACACCTTTCGTTTGATACCCATATTGCACAAACGAATTTTAGAGTCACCCCTGGTCCACCTTTATGGCGGTATCTCGAAACGGCGTCCACCTATGGAACTAAGGATTACTCCCTTTTAAAATACTCATTAACACCTCTCTTTTGATACCCATATTGTACAAACAAATTCTAGGGTCACCCCTCCTCCACCTTTATGGCGATATCTCGAAACGGCGTCCACCTATGGAACTAAAGATTACTCCCTTTTAAAATACTCATTAACACCTTTCTTTTGATACCCATATTGTACAAACAAATTTTAGGGTCACCCCTGGTCCACCTTTATGGCGATATCTCGAAAATGCGACCACCTATGCAACAACCACCACTCCCTTTTAAAACCCTAATTAATACCTTTAATTTGATACCCATATCATACAAACACATTCTAGAGTCACCCCTGGTCCACCTTTATGGCGATATTTCGAAACGGCGTCCACCTATTGAACTAAGGCTCACTCCCTTTTAAAATACTCATTAACACCTTTCGTTTGATGCCCATATTGTACAAACAAATTCTAGGGTCACC
The DNA here is from genome assembly GCF_040869045.1 of Eurosta solidaginis. Taxonomy (NCBI): domain Eukaryota; kingdom Metazoa; phylum Arthropoda; class Insecta; order Diptera; family Tephritidae; genus Eurosta; species Eurosta solidaginis. Next base: position 184,983,166 of record NC_090324.1, read on the forward strand.
CCTGGTCCACCTTTATGGCGATGTCTCGAAACGGCGTCCACCTATGGAACTAAGGATTACTCCCTTTTAAAATACTCATTAGCACCTTTCTTTTTATACCCATATTGTACAAACAAATTCTAGGATCACCCCTGGTCCACCTTTATGGCGATATCTCGAAACGGCGTCCACCTATGGAACTAAGGATTACTCGCTTTTAAAATACTCATTAACACCTTTCATTTGATACCTATATCGTTCAAACGCATTCTAGAGTCACCCCTGGTCCACCTTTATGGCGATATCTCGAAAAGACGACCACCTATACAACAACCACCACTCCCTTTTAAAACCCTCATTAATACCTTTAATTTGATACCCATATCGTACAAACACATTCTAGAGTCACCCCTGGTCCACCTTTATGGCGATATTTCGAAACGGCGTAAACCTATAGAACTAGGGCCCACTCCCTTTTAAAATACTCATTAACACCATTCGTTTGATGCCCATATTGTACAGACAAATTCTAGGGTCACCCCTGGTCCACCTTTGTGGCGATATCTCGAAACGGCGTCCACCTATGGAACTAAGGATTACTCCCTTTTAAAATACTCATTAAAACATTTCTTTTGATACCCATATTGTACCCCTGGTCCACCTTTATGGCGATATCTCGAAACGGCGTCCACCTACGGAACTAAGGATTACTCCCATTTAAAATACTTATTAACACCTTTCATTTGATACCCATATCGTACAAACGCATTCTAGAGTCAACCCTGATCCACCTTTATGGCTATATCCTAAATGGCGTCCACCTATAGAACTATGGCCAACTTCCTCATAAAATACTCTTTAATGACTTTCATTTGATACACATGTCATACAAACACATTCCAGGGTTTCCCTCGGTTCATTTTCCTACATGGTTATTTTCCCTTATGTTGTCACCATAGCTCTCAACTGAGTATGTAATGTTCGGTTACACCCGAACTTAACCTTCCTTACTTGTTATCATTATTATTGTTATGATAAATTTTTTCTTAATTGAAAACATTTTTTAATTAAAATAGAAGAAAGAAAAAATTTAAACAACTGCCAAAGCTCGTTGTATAGATACATTTCGGGAACTGCTAAATTCCTTCATCGACAACGTTTAGGCGCCGCTGCTATATCCATTCAGCCATCACAGCGGTTTTTTGTTTGTTTTCATTAATCCTATTTCTATTCTGGTTCGTGCCAATTGATATTCACAACACTGCGACATCTGTTACAGAATGGATGTGAAAATTGGACTTGTTTGATGGCAATGCTGCCATAGTGTCGCATTTTATTGACACTTTTTTCCCCGTGCTCTGGGATGTATTAACAATTTTTGTTGTTATATCGGCCTACTGATTTGTAAGATCGCGGGTTCGATTCGAGCTCAAGGCCTAACAATAATTTTTTATCATTATTATTGTTATGATAAATTTTTCTTAATTGAAAAAATTTTTAATTAGAATAGAAGAAAGACAAAATTTAGACAACTGCCAAAGCTCGTTGTATAGATCCATTTCTGGAACTGCTAAGTTCCTTCATCGACAACGTTTAGGCGCCGCTGCTATAACCATTCAGCCATCACAGCGGTTTTTTGTTTGTCTTCATTAATCCTACTTCTATTCTGGTTCGTGCCAATTGATATTCACAAAACTGCGACATCTGTTGCAGAATGGATGTGAAAATTGGACTTGTTTGATGGCAATGCCATAGTGTCGTATTTTATTGACACTTTTTTCCCCGTGCTCTGGGATGTATTAACAATTTTTGTTGTTATATTGGCTTACTGATTTGTAAGATCGCGGGTTCGAATCGAGCTCAAGGCCTAACAATAATTTTTTATCATTATTATTGTTATGATAAATTTTTTTTAATTGAAAAAATTTTTTAATTAGAATAGAAGAAAGAAAAAATTTAGACAACTGCCAAAGCTCGTTGTATAGATCCATTTCGGGAACTGCTAAATTCCTTCATCGGCAACGTTTAGGCGCCGCTGCTATAACCATTCAGCAATCACAGCGGCCTTTTGTTTGTCTTCATTAATCCTACTTCTATTCTGGTTCGCGCCAATTGATGTTCACAACACTGCGACATCTGTTGCAGAATGGATGTGAAAATTGGACTTGTTTCATGGCAATGCTGCCACAGTGTCGTATTTTATTGACACTTTTTTCCCCGTGCTCTGGATGTATTAACAATTTTTGTTGTTATATCGGCCTACTGATTTGTACGATCGCGGGTTCGAATCGAGTTCAAGGCCTAACAATAATTTTTTATCATTATTATTGTTATGATAAATTTTTTCTTAATTGAAAAAATGTTTAAATTAGAATAGAAGAAAGAAAAAATTTAGACAACTGCCAAAGCTCGTTGTATAGATCCATTTCGGGAACTGCTAAATTCCTTCATCGGCAACGTTTAGGCGCCGCTGCTATAACCATTCAGCCATCACAGCGGTTTTTTTGTTTGTCTTCATTAATCCTACTTCTATTCTGGTTCGTGCCAATTGATATTCACAACACTGCGACATCTGTTGCAGAATGGATGTGGAAATTGGACTTGTTTGATGGCAATGCTGCCATAGTGTCGTATTTTATTGACACTTTTTTCCCCGTGCTCTGGGATGTATTAACAATTTTTTGTTTTTGTATCGGCCTACTGATTTGTAAGATCGCGGGTTCGAATCGAGCTCAAGGCCTAACAATAATTTTTTATCATTATTATTGTTATGATAAATTTTTTCTTAATTGAAAAAATTTTTAAATTAGAATAGAAGAAAGAAAAAGTTTAGACAACTGCCAAAGCTCGTTGTATAATTATCTTCCTGCTTCTATGGGTAATGAACTAAAGTTAATTGTTAATAAAATTTTTCGATTTTATTCTTTTATCCTATGCATTCCATTTTACTTGTTTGTTTAGTTAACGCTATTAAAGTATAAAAAATGTTGTTCGTAATGGAAAAATTTGTTTAATTAAAGAATTTTTAGCATTTTTTTTTTCAATTTACAATATATTTTATGCCATTTTCAATGATAGCGTTAATGTCCTTTTTTTTCTTAAAGAAAATTCCTTTAGATTTTAACATTAAAATTTTTTCAATAAGGCATTTTAATTTACAAAAAAATTATTTTTAAATTTAATATTTTTGACATTTCTAGTTTTATTAAAATTGAAATAAACTCTTTTTTTTAAATTTATTTTACAAAGTTAAAATTAGATTTTATGCTATTTTTTTTTACGCCACATTGGGCTTCAGTTTTTTTTCCCTATTTTTTATACTCAGTTGAGCAGAGCTCACAGAGTAGATTAACTTTGATTGGATAACGGTTGGTTTTACAGGTATAAAGGAATCGAGATAGATATAGACTTCCATATATCAAAATCATCAGGATCGAAAAAAATTTGATTGAGCCATGTCCGTCCGTCCGTCCGTCCGTTAACACGATAATTGAGTAAATTTTGAGGTATATTGATGAAATTTGGTATGTAGGTTCCTGAGCACTCATTTCAGATCGCTATTTAAAATGAACGATATCGGAATATAACCACGCCCACTTTTTCGATATCGAAAAATTCATTACCAAAGACGGATAAAGCGATGAAACTTGGTAGGTGGGTTGATCTTATGACGCAGAATAGAATATTAGTAAAATTTTGGACAATAGGCGTGGCACCGCCCACTTTTAAAAGAAGGTAATTTAAAAGTTTTGCAATCTGTAATTAACTCCTATTACTATATATGTGTTAAATAAAAAATAGCAAAATCGGATGAAGAACACGCCCACATAAAAAAAAATTTTGTAAAAGTCAAATTTTAACAAAAAATTTAATATCTTTACAGTATATAAGTTAATTATGCCAACATTCAACTCCAGTAATGATATGGTGCAACAAAATGCAAAAATAAAAGAAAATTTCAAAATGGGCGTGTATCCACCCTTTTTCATTTAATTTGTCTAGGGTACTTTTTAATGCCATAAGTCGAACAAAAATTTACCAATCCATGTGAAAATTTAGTAGGGGCTTAGATTTTAGGGCGATAACTTATTTCTGTGAAAAAAGGGCGAAATGGGTTGAAGCCACGCCCAGTTTTTTATACACAGTCTACCGTCTGTCCTTCCGCTCGGCCGTTAACACGATAACTTGAGCAAAAAATCGTTATATCCTTACTAAAACTCAGTTCACGTACTCATCCGAACTCACTTTGTATTGGTATAAAAAATGACCGAAATCCGACTATGACCACGCCCACTTTCTCGATACCGAAAAATTACGAAAAAATGAAAAAAACTGCCATAATTCTATACCAAATACGAAAAAAAGGGATAAAATATGGTTATTGGATTGGTTAATTGACGCAAAATATAACTTTAGATACAAACTTTGTAAAATGGGTGTGGACACCTACCATATTAAGTAGAAGAAAATGAAAAAAGTTCTGCTGGGGCGAAATAAAAAAAACCCTTGAAATTTTTGGCAGGAATACTGTTCGTGGTATCCAACAGATGATGCTCTAGGTCACCCTGGTCCACAATTTGGTCGATATCTCGAAAAACGCCTTCACATATACAGCTAAGGGGCCACTCCCTTTTAGAAACCCTCATTAGTACCTTTAACTTGATACCCATATCGTACAAAACACATTCTAGAGTCCACCCCTGGTCCCACCTTTTATGGCGATATCTCGAAAAAGGCGACCACCTATAGAACAAAGGCCCCACACCCTTTTAAAAAAGACTCATTAAAAACCTTTCATTTGATACCCATATCGTACAAAACATATTCTAGAATCACCCCCGGTCCCACCTTTATGGCGATATCTCGAAAAGGCGACC